>NC_043764.1:1850305-1862805 GCF_902148845.1 Salarias fasciatus | reverse complement strand
AGTGCATTCAGTCGGGATCTCCCTTTCCAAACCACGGCACACGTCGCTGTTCTCAAAACAATACAGCTCTGACCGGAGCGGCTTTGTGTTGCCAGATTGGGTGGAGTTTCCGCCACAGCAAGCTTCTTTTTTGAACACGTTGGACGGGTTGATTAAATGATTACGTGTTTATGACGTGTTTTTTTTATCATACAAATACGGTTTTAACCTGCATTTTCAACCGAGATGGAGGTTTGGGCTGCTTTCTGCGAGTTTCAGATGTTTTTACAGGCTAGATAGACAGATCTGGCAACCTCCTCCAGTGGCCTGCAGAGGCGGACGCTGCGGTGACTCCGTTCTGGAGACGGAACGCAGACAGAACGGTTGTTCTGTTGGTCATGATTTTTCTGCAGGCCGTACAAATCGCCGACTTTCAGAAGGAAGCATGTGCAACGTGCGCGCTCAGAATAACAGTTCGTATCGTGCGTCACGGAAGCCTCACACGGAAAAAAGTGTGGTGAGTTTGGCGCCTACTCGGTTCTGGACTCAAAAGACCATGATTCATTGCGGATGGGAGCATGCGCAGAGCCAAAAACAATGTCCTCGATACTCGATATCTGTTTACACGGCGGCACTTTCGAGTTTGAAAAGGAGTAACCCAGCGGTCTTTATCAGGTTTTACAAATCCGGGTTTTGGCGGGTGTTTACATGGCCGCGCACTATCGGCTTGTTGCAAACATTCCAGTTTGAAAAGGCTTTGAAAAGAGTTATTGGCTGCATGTAAACGTACTGAGTGTTGTAATTGGTGCTTTATAAATAAAGCTGAATCTAACTGAACTGATCGTGTGTCCCCCCCTCCGCCTGCTGCTCCACCTCACGCTGGATTAGCCCTGCTCAGTATTTTGGGGTTGAGGCATGAAACATTGATGCAGAGGGGCAGAATGTAGGCCAGCGGTGGAGCTCTAATGTACTTTAATGTAGTGTGGTGGGCTCTGTGGGGGGGGGGGGGGGTCTTCACTCTGCTGGTTTTAGGAGGAGAGGAGCAGATCATCCCTTCACACCTCCACCCCTCCACCTGGAATCGAACCCTGAACCCTCATGGTGGAGCATCACTCCCTGCCCGGCGTCCCACTGCCCGCCTCTGAGGACGACGTCCAAAACAAACCGACACCTGAAGCAGAAAGAGCAAAACCAGCCTCCTGAGACCCGGAGACTCCAGCTCACACCGACCAGCGGCCGCGAGCCTCCACTGATGCTACATGCTACATGCTACATGCTACACATGACTGAGTGATTCACTCATTAACAACTCGTCCTTCAGTCTACAGGACAGAGCAGGGTGTAGCGAGACGCTACGCCCTGAGGCTGACGGAGGTGACGTAGCTGTCGGAATCTCCAGACGTTCTGCTCAAAAAGGAAGTGGTTTGCTGGAAACAGGAAGTGGGGAGTTCCTCGTCCTGATGGTGACGTGGCGAGAAGCCAGTCGTCACGCCGCCGGTATCTGATTGGACGGCGGCTCTGCGGACGTCTCCACTGCCGCTTTGATCAGCAGTAATTCAACATCTGGCTCTGTCGTCCTGCTTCCTGCTGGTCTGAACGGAGGACGCGGTCTCCACGGCCTCCCTGGGTCTGCTTCATGGAGGACGCTCCGATGGACGCTCCGATGGACGCTCCGATGGACGCTCCGATTGGACGCTCCGATGGACGCTCCGATGGACGCTTTGATTGGACGCTCTGATGGACGCTCTGATTGGACGCTCTGATGGACGCTCTGATTGGACGCTCTGATGGACGCTCTGATGGACGCTCTGATTGGACGCTCTGATTGGACGCTCTGATGGACGCTCCGATGGACGCTCCGATGGACGCTTTGATTGGATGCTCTGATGGACGCTCTGATTGGACGCTCTGATGGACGCTCTGATTGGACGCTCTGATTGGACGCTCTGATGGACGCTCCGATGGACGCTTTGATTGGACGCTCTGATGGACGCTCTGATTGGACGCTCTGATGGACGCTCTGATGGACGCTCTGATTGGACGCTCTGATGGACGCTCTGATGGACGCTCTGATTGGACGCTCTGATTGGACGCTCTGATGGACGCTCCGATGCACGCTCCGATGGACGCTCCGATGGACGCTCTGATGGACGCTTTGATTGGATGCTCTGATGAACGCTCTGATGGACGCTCTGATTGGACGCTGTGTTCTCGGGTTACGACCTGAGCAGGAAGGCAGCGCCGAGAGTTCGCCTGTCTTGACGCTGCTTCACTGTACTTTATGTAATTAAATTATCCTCCATGAAAGAAGGCTTAAAAGAACTGCATTAGTCATCACACACACACACACACACACACACACACACACACACACACACACTCGTGCGACCATGTGAGACACACACTCTTCAGTCCATGCTGTGATCTTCCGTGACTGCGGGAGCTGCGGGAACAGAACGCCGCCCTGTTCCTCTCGGAGAGCCTCGGTTCTCGCTCCCGGCCACGTTTCAGCTCCGAGGAACGGAACATCTGACGAGCGGCGGAGGAACGTCCAGCGAAGACGCTGACAGAAGCTGCTCCTGGCTGAGACTTCCGAGCTTCCTGTGTAACCTGTGACAGGAAGTGACGGATCGCCGCGTCCGGACGAACGCAAAATCCACGAGAGCTCATGGACTCAAGCTGCTGGATCCTCCAGAAAGATCCGCTCTGAGTTCAGATCATAGAGAGGAAACGTACGCAGCTTTTATTCACCAGAACACTGATCACATACTACCGGCTAATGCTAATGGCCTACGCTAATGCTAACGTCAACACTAACGGGTCTTTGGTGTCACTGTCAGACTGAGTTAGTTCAGGATTTATGAGACGATATTCATCCAGTTTACAAGAGTTTGGTGAAAAAATAACTGACATAACAACTGGCTAAAGTTAGCGGTTAGCTCATGAGCTACAGTGAGACAGCAAGAGAGAGACAGGAAGCAGCATGACAGCAGCATCACTACTTCCTGGTTCCTGTACCCGGTCACTACTTCCTCTTCCTGTAGCTCATTAGTACTTCCTAACTCCTGTAGCCCGTCACTACTTCCTGGTTAATGTAGCCCATCAATACTTTCTGGTTCCTGTAACAGGTCAGTACTTCCTGGTTCCTGTAGCAAGTCACTACTTCCTGGTTCCTGTAGCCCGTCACTACTTCCTGGTTCTACTTCCTGGTTCCTGTAGCCCGTCATGACTTCCTGGTTCCCATAGCCTGTCACTACTTCCTGGTTCTACTTCCTGGTTCCTGTAGCCTGTCACTACTTCCTGGTTCCTGTAGCCTGTCACTACTTCCTGGTTCCTGTAGCCTGTCACTACTTTATTTGTGTATGAAGGCAGCTCATTGGCTGAGCGGGGGCCAATGCGAGCCCCGGTGCGTGACGTGCAATAACATGCGACACGCGGCGATGCGCGCAGCATTTGGAAATTTAAACTAAATTAACTTAATCAAACTTAAATTGTTCAAAACTGTAGAAAGAGCAGACGCAAAAACACGATCGCCGTAGTCCGCCACGTTGAATGTTATGAACTGGGGAGTTCCGTCTGCTCAGTGTGACGCATGAGAGAGGCCGTGCTGCGATTGGTCCGCCGCCTTACGGGACGGTAAATTATTGGCTAATGCTCCGGGTCCGGTCCCTTCAGCATCCGAGCAGCATGACGTGGAAGGACCTGGCTGGTCAGGCGAGAGATCTGCCTCGCAGTGACTGGTTGATCAGGAGAGAGGGGCGGGGCCACAGCCAGAAGAATCTGACACCGTGTGTGTGGGAGGCAGGCAGCCACCTCTCAAGGCCACACACACACACACACACACACACACACACACACACACACACACACACACACACACACACACACACACACGCACACACACAGACAACACCACTTCCTGAAAACACTCAGTCTCCATGGAGACGGTGGAGGCACGGTCAGAACCGAGACCCGCTCTTCTCCCTGAACTCCCTCCGTCGTCACGCCGTCTCCAGAATCGCCGTGGTTACTGCGGTTCGGCGCCGCGGCGCTCCGGCCGGGATCACGGCGTTCCGGCGATTACAACGCAGCACCACAGTCTGATGAATTATATATAACAGCCACGTAAACATCCCCACCTGGGAGGCCACCACACACACACACACACACACACACACACACACACACACACACACACACACACACACACACACACACACACACACACACATCAAATATCAATATCCTCCAAAACACACACACACACACACACACACACTGCCTGAATACGAGGAAACTCACACAATCACAGAGTTCTCACCTAATGGAGTCCCTGAGTGGAGCGCCGAGGAGGCGTTTCCATGACAACGGCGTGGAGGTTACAGAGTACACCGAGAACACCGAGAACACCGGGAACACCGGGAACAACACCAGGCGGAGGAACCATCCTGACGGACTTGGTCCCGGGGTGAGGACCCCAGCAGAGGGAAGCGGGGAGCAGAGGTCAGAGGTGAAGTTCAGGGTCGTCTGTCCTGAGAGCGTCGCGGTTCCGCCGGATCGACCGGAGAACGGGTGTCAGATTGATGAGAGCGTTCCGGCATGGCGCCGGTTCTTCCCTCTGTCTCTGTTAATCAGCTGATCGGGCTCCACGGTTGCAGCCCTCATTGTGACACTACAATAGCATCGAGTTCTTTCAAAATAAAAGAACAGCATCCAATAATGTCAAAAAAAAAAAGTATTTCTCATAAAGACGGGATGTTGTTTCGACGCGTTGCTGAGCCGTCTGCTGGAGGGCAGGCTCATGGTGACTGAGGAGACGTACGATACACAGCAGCCGTTCCTGGAGTTTTATTTTGACACTGATACATTGGAAAGTTCTCACGTTCTCCACTTTGCTCCATTTTTTATTTTTTTTATTTTTTATTTAACCTTTACTTAGCCAGGTACGTCCCGTTGAGATTAAAAACCACTTTTTCAAGGGAGTCCTGGGGGCTACAAAGTAATAAGTTACAATCACAGTTCAATAAATTACAGCTGAAATTAATAACAATGACACGTAAAAGATGCTGTCTCAATTTCTCAGTTTTAAAAGAGCTCAAGGGAACGAGTTCACTCAATGTATAGTCCTTTTGCAACTTGTTCCAAGTGTCGGGAGCTGAAGACGCAAAAGCTCTTTTTCCGAGTTCTGTGCAGCAAACGGAGCAGAGGGCAGGAGATCATCATCTGAGCGCAGACATGAGAGTCAACACTTCTCTGAGGGATGAAGTCGCAGATGTAGGAGGGCAACAGACCGAGCATGGCCTTGTTAATGAAGATATACCCATGTCCAAGTCTCCTAGTGGACAAGGACGGCCGTCCCACCCGAGGGTACAGTCACAGTGATGGTCTCAGCTTTACGGTTCGTTGTGAACCTGAGGGAAGCGTGATAAAGACCGTCTATCTTGCGAAGACATTGAGCGGTAGCATCCTTATAAAACAAATCTCCATCATCTAAAACTGATAAAAAAAGTTGCAGTGACCAGAAGCAGGACTTATTTCTAAAGAAAAAACCCAATTTCAGTTTGAGTTTCTTTGCCATACTGTCTATGTGGGGTTAAAGGTCAGAGTGTCATCAAGCCAGATACTGAGATATTTGTACATGTGAACCACCTCTATAACATTTCCTTCAAGAGTGGAGACTGGTGGAACAGTACGAGAGGCCTCCATCTTCTTAGCTTTTGAGAACAACATTAGCTTGGACTTGTCAACATTTAAGATGTTTCAGTGACAAGAGTTTGTGCTGGACCACAACAAACGCTTTCTGTAGGGACCCAGTCGCCTCGGCAGCTGTTGAGCCACAACAGTAAATCACAGCGTCATCAGCGTAGAGACGGATGTTGGCATCAGGCACATTTTGTCCCTAATCGTTGATGTACATAATGAACAACAGGGGTCCCAGTATAGACCCCTGTGGCGCCCCCTTGCGGACATGCTCGTAGTCAGAGCAGAGGCCATCATACTTGATACACTGAGTCCGGACATCCAGGCAGCAGACCTGACAGGCCCAGGCAGAGAAGACTGTGATGTAGGACAGCACGGTCCACAGTGTCCACAGCTTTGGACAGATCGATAAAAAGTGAGGCACAGCACAACTTCTGGTCAAGAGCAACACAGACATCAGTGATCACTTCAGTAGCTGCAGTGATAGTGCTGTGTTTTTTCCTGAATCCTGGTTGCGACTTAGATAGAAGTTCATTTAAAGATTTAATACGACCAGAGACGATTTCCAGACATGAAAAAGAGAAAGAGACGCAGAGCAGCAAAAAACTGACCCAGAGATGATTCCTCACACAGGGAGAACATGCAGACTCCACACAGAAAGGCCCGGCCGGGATTCAAACCCTCGACCGTCTCACTGTGAGGCGCCGGCGCTCTGATCCAGATCCAGAAAGCATTTCAAAATAAGAGCTGAAGTCCTCTGCAGTGGTGAGGAGAACCCGGCGGAACGGACCGGAACCCCGAAGAAAGGGGGCGGAGTCACCGGCCCGCCATATGCAAATGAGCCGAACAGAAAACCGAAGCGCCTCCGAGTTTGAGCAAACAAGAGGCGAGCAGTGCGCGCGCACACACACACACACACACACACACACACACGTGGGCCGATCAGCCGGACGGACTCGGCCCGGCTGCAGAGTCCTGCTGGATTATTCATCGGTTGTTAAACAGCCGTGGGACAAACACATGAAATATTCAGCCGGTTCGGAGGAACGTGACGAAACCGACGTTCCTCTTAAAATCCCAAAGTCTCCAAACACACAATTACACATTCATGAGATCCTCGCCGCTCTGCGAGCAGAACAGCCACTTCCTGCTGATTAACGTCAGAGTTCTGATGAGAGCACTTCCCCCGCCGAGGCGCCCGACGGGAATAAAGAACCACGGAGAACCTCGTTCTGCTGTTACGAGGAAACTCGACGGAACCAGCAGCTTCGTCACTGCTGTTTCTCCCACCGTTCGAGAGAAAACGCCTCCGTCTTGTTTCAGGAAAGTTTTGCATTTATAAGACAACATTCTGAAAACGGTGGAGCTTTCATGGAGAAAAATACACTGTAAAGCTGTCCCAGGACCAGGACCGGGACCAGGACCAGGACCAGGACCAGGACCAGGACCGGGACCAGGACCAGGACCAGGACCAGGACCAGGACCAGGACCAGGGCCAGGGCCAGGACCAGGACCAGGACCAGGACCAGGGCCAAGGCCGGGACCGGGACCGGGACCAGGACCAGGACCAGGACCAGGGCCAGGACCAGGACCAGGGCCAGGGCCAGGACCAGGACCAGGACCAGGGCCAGGACCAGGACCAGGACCAGGGCCAAGGCCGGGGCCGGGACCGGGACCGGGACCGGGACCAGGGCCAGGGCCAGGGCCAGGGCCAGGACCAGGACCAGGGCCAAGGCCGGGGCCGGGACCGGGACCGGGACCAGGACCAGGACCAGGACCAGGGCCAGGACCAGGACCAGGGCCAAGGCCAGGGCCAGGACCAGGACCAGGACCAGGACCAGGGCCAGGACCAGGACCAGGACCAGGGCCAGGGCCAGGGCCAGGACCAGGGCCAAGGCCAGGGCCAGGACCAGGACCAGGACCAGGGCCAGGACCAGGACCAGGACCAGGGCCAGGACCAGGACCAGGGCCAAGGCCAGGGCCAGGGCCAGGACCAGGACCAGGACCAGGACCAGGGCCAGGACCAGGGCCAGGGCCAGGTCCAGGACCAGGGCCAGGGCCAGGACCAGGCCCAGGACTAGGAGCATAGGGACTGGGTCCAGGGTGAGGACCAGATGTTGAGGACGCTCAGGTCTGGGACGGGATGTCCAGCTGCAGGACGTACGTGATGTGAAAACGTCACATGGAGTCAACCTTCAAACCCTGTGAGCAGCGATACACCAATCACAGCCCGTCTTCATGAGGCCACGCCCCTCCACATGGAGCGAGCTGCTGCCGCTAACAGCAACTGACACCGCTGCCGATACGGCGCTGTCGTGTCCCGACATCCTGACATTAGCGCCGTGACTTGATGTTAGCACTACGTCCTGACATTAGCGCTTTGTCCCAAAGTTAGCGCTGCGACCCGACATTAGCGCTACGTTCAGACGTTAGCGCTACGTCCTGATATTAGCGCTGTGCCCAGACGTTAGCGCTGTGACCTGACATTAGCGCTACGTTCATACGTTAGCGCTACGTCCTGATATTAGCGCTGTGCCCAGACGTTAGCGCTGTGACCTGACATTAGCGCTACGTTCATACGTTAGCGCTACGTCCTGATATTAGCGCTGTGCCCCAGACGTTAGCGCTGTGACCTGACATTAGCGCTACGTTCGGACGTTACGCTACGTCCTGATGTTAGTGCTACATGAACAGAAGCTGCAAAAAGAGAGAAGCTAGCCTGGACTGGAGCACGTTAACGCTAACCACGGCGAACGGGACGGCGGTGAGAAGCTGCAGAGGTTTCACATGCTGTGAGGACGAATGAGAAGTCCTCCGGTCAACAGGAGCGCAGTGAAACAGCGACAAACGGCAGCTTCAGATCAAGCTAAAGGCTAACCCATGCTAGTGTGAGGAGATGAACCGCTGGATTTCTGAAGAAAGTTTCAGGAGGAGGAGTGAAAACAAACGTCCAGATGAAGAGGAAGAGGAGGAGGAAGAGGAGGAGGAGGAGGATGAGGAGGAGGAGAAGGAAGAGGAGGAAGAGGAGGAGGAGGAGGAGGAGGAGGAGGAGGACGAGGAGGAGGAGAAGGAAGAGGAGGAAGAGGAGGAGGAGGAGGAGGAGGAGGAGGAGGCGGCGGCGGCGGCGGCGGCGGCGGCGGCGGCGGCGGCGGCGGCGGCGGCGCTGCCCTTGACTTGGCTCGGCTTCATTCTCTCTGACGGATGAAAAAGTCTGCAGTGAAGAACAGAGCGAGCCGGAGCGCTGCGATGAATAAAAGAGTGTTTGGAGAAGGAAAGAGAAGTGAAGGAGCGAGGAGGCGGCGGAGCGGGGGATGGGCGGAGGGAGGAGGAGAACTCCGCACAGCCGGACCGGAACCAGGACCAGGAACCACGGCTGGAGCCTCGTCTCTCCATCAGAGGAGCAGCAGCTCGCCTCTTCAGGGTCTGGAACCGGTCTGGGTCCCAGGGGTCTCGGGGGTCTCGGGGGTCCCGGGTCCTGGTCTCGACTCAGTCTCGGTACAGGTGATCGTCATGACAACCCTTCCTTTGATTGACTCAGGATGTGATTCAGGAGTTACATCCATTTGTTCATGACTGACACGACTGCACTGCTGGAGCAATGCAGAGCTTCTCCTGTAGGGGGCAGCAGAGTGAGCCCTCTGATATAAAGATCGATTAAAAGAGAGGAAGAACTGCAACGTCACGACCGAAGACTGAAAACTGCTGAAAGCGTTTGAAAAGATAGAACAGTAGAACCGCTGATATGAACCAAAACCGGAGAACCAGAGAAGAGAGGCTGAAACTGCAGAAGACAGAGGATCCAGAGGATCAGACGGAAAGCTGAAGCTGCGAAACTGATGGAACAGCCGAGAACCAGGAGAACGTCTGAAACAGCCGAGAACCAGGAGAACGTCTGAAACAGCCGAGAACCAGGAGAACGTCTGCAACAGCCGAGAACCAGGAGAACGTCTGAAACAGCCGAGAACCAGGAAAGGGCCAACATGAAAATACAGAATCCCTTCAAGACTCAAACTGAAACGACTAACAGGGCTGCTGGAACCACGAAACCCGAGAACAGCGAGACAACGGTGGACCATCTGAAGACAGTCAGACTCTTTTTCCTCTGGATTCACTGGAACTGCTGGACAAGTCTGACTGAGCTGAGGACAGACGTCCACAAGAGGAGGACACCAGGGGAGGAGGAGGAGGAGGAGGAAGAGGAGGAGGAGGAGGAAGAGGAGGAGGAGGAGGAGCAGGAGGATGAAGAGGAGGAAGAGGAGGAGGAGGATGAAGAGGAGGAGGGGGAGGATGAAGAGGAGGTTTCACCTCTAAGACTGATGAGAATCTGATCAAAGACGAAACGGAAGAATTTTCTCTTCAGGGTTGAAACGTTTCAGCTGCAAGATGCTGAAGTTCCTGAAACATCACTGAGATTAGAGCATCTTCCTCCTCTGACGTCAGGCTATAGAGCATCTTCCTCCTCTGACGTCAGGCTATAGAGCATCTTCCTCCTCTGACGTCAGGCTATAGAGCATCTTCCTCCTCTGACGTCAGGCTATAGAGCATCTTCCTCCTCTGACGTCAGGCTATAGAGCATCTTCCTCCTCTGACGTCAGGCTGTAGAGCATCTTCCTCCTCTGACGTCAGGCTGTAGACCAGGGGTGTGCAACTAAAATTCACAGAGGTCCGGTCAGGGATATTTTGTTAAAGCAAAGGTCCGGAACATCATACTGTCTCACTGAATTAGTGTGATATATGCTGACGTAAGCTAGTAGTTCTATGAGCGTCTGCATGTCATCAACAGCTGACTATCAAATCAAATGAATCCACGCCCTCCTTGACAACCTCCCATCACTAAATGGTTTTTTGTGGTTCTCCAAAATCCAAGCAACTCTGAGGGAACATTCATTTGCACGTTGCTGGGCAGTGAGTGACTGTCAGGATCCTGGTGGACTGATCATCCTGGGCTCCAGGCCCGCCGACAGGGGGGCAAACGGGTCTGTTGTCCCGGGCCCAGGGTTGGAGGGGCCCAGAATTATAGGCGGTGGGGGGGGGGGGGGGGGGGGGGGGCATCCAGCACCCCACTCACGGATCCCGACGCAGCATGCAGGCACCGCGCCTCCCCAACCCAAGGCTGGTCCATGCTTCACATGTGCGCGTTTCCACGTCTGCTTTGGAGTGTCTGCTTTGGAGTGTCTGCTTTGGAGTGTCTGCTTTGGAGTGTCTGCTTTGGAGTGTCTGCTTTGGAGTGTCTGCTTTGGAGTGTCCGCGCTCCACCGATGGACACGCGTTTTCTCCCATAGTTCTCCCAGACTACACTTTGAGCTCAGCTCTGCAACGTTCAATGCAGGAACACTGACCCACGCATCCTTGAAGCTTTTCCGGCTCTGCAGACTGTTTATCTGCTCCTTTATTACAGATTATTTAGAGAAAATTAAGCACATACACTGTCAGTACATTATCATTAAGTATTGAAGTTTATTTAGCCTTTTTTCCCTGTTTCTGACTCGCGGGGCGGCGCCGGAGCGATGAGTTACTTTCACTTCTGTCTGCAGACCTCCTCCCTCCAGACAGTCTCTCTCTCTTTCCACCAGTTTTTCACTCTTTCGGTGTCTTTCAGTGGAGCCATCAGGCTGGAGCTCCGTCTGCTTTCACTTTTACTGTGAAGTTTTGTTTGCTGTGGCGCTCTGGCGCCTGCGTTCACCGCCACGAGCTGCATGCAACGCGGTGTCAAACTCTGGCTGCTGCGTGTAACAGTAACTTTAACAGGTAACTTTAGATTAGCATGAGTTACATTACTTTATCATGAAGTTACTGTTGAGAAAGGCTGGAAAACCAAAGACACCCAGTCATCTGAGGAGCTGCAACACCGGAACACCGGATACTGTAGTGTGTGTGTGTGTGTGTGTGTGTGTGTGTGTGTGTGTTCTAATCCTTCATAAATCTGCATGTTGTGTAAAAGTTTGTGCGTGGTGGACATGTGTAGCGGATGAAGGGAGATGTGTGTGTGTGTGTGTGTGTGTGTGTGTGTGTGTGTGTGTGTGTGTGTGTGTGTGGTTCTCCGGGACGGATGATGGGCGGATCAGGGTGGACAGGAGGAGGAGGAGGAGGAGGAGGGGGAGGGGGAGGGTTGACGGGTGTGGATGGAGGGATGATGGAGGGAAGCTTAAACATCTGGCTGCTGATTGGTCGGTTAGAAGCTCCTCCATCCTCCACCTCTGGAACATCTGTCGCTTCTTATCCACCTCCGGGGCAAACCTCCACCTCCTCCCCCCTTCTTCACTGTGTGTAAGTGTGTGTGTGTGTGTGTGTGTGTGTGTGTGTGTGTGTGTGTGTGTGTGTGTGTGTGTGTGAGGGGGGTGATAACCAGGGGTGCAAATTTCAAACTGGGACATTTTCCTTTATGAGAGGCGACCTTTGACCGAAAACCTCCGACCATAAAACAATAAGAGACACTCCCAAGGCCCTGAACACACACACACACACACACACACACACACACACACACACACACACACACACACACTCACACACACACACACACAGGTCAGTGTACAGACACCTTGAACTTTGTTGGGTTAGATGAACCGACTGAGATGGAGGAGGAGGAGGAAGAGGAGGAGGAAGAGGAGGAAGAGGAGGAGGAGGTGGAGGAGGAAGAGGAGGAGGAAGAGGAGGAAGAGGAGGAGGAGGCTCACGGCCGGCTTCAGCGCCACACTCACTTCAGACGGTCTCCCGGTTCGAGTCTCATTGTTACCATGCCACCGCACGTTATGACACCAGTCTGCCACTGCACACTGCTGCACGCGGCAAAAAACAGGAAAATACAACATAAAACTCAC
>NC_043764.1:1828782-1850205 GCF_902148845.1 Salarias fasciatus | reverse complement strand
GGCGGGGTGGGGGCGTGGGGGAGGAGGAGGGGGGGCCAGGAGGAGGGGGCGGAGGGGGCGGGGGGGGGGGGGGGGGCAGGGCGGAGGAGGTGGAGGGGGGGCAGGCGGAGGGCGCAGGAGGAGGGGGGGCAGGAGGAGGGGCAGGAGGAGGGGGGGCAGGAGGAGGGGGTGGGGGCTGCTGGAGCGAGGGAGGAGGTGTTTTACAGCAGGTTGGGGGTGAAACAGTAGAGAGGACAGCAGCAATCATGAGAAGTCTGCCGTCCCAATGAGCATCTCACCCCTCCTCCTCCTCCACCTCCTCCTCCACCCACTCCGCGTACGCCCCCACAACCTCACCCCCCCAACCCCACCCCCCAACCCACCCGCTCCTCCTCCTCCCTAGACCAGCCAGGTCTTTTTCTCAGAGACAAAACAAAAGATTCAGCTCCCCCTCTCTGCCCCAGACCCGGTCCAACAGAAGGAAAACACCAAAACACCAAAAAACACCAAAAATGCCCAAATCTGACAGTTTATCTCTTCCACTGATTCGACTTCAAAATCCTGTTTGTGTCAGATCAATCAGGAAGCGGGTTTGTCTGAATCCCGACGGCCCCCTGAACGCCCCACCCTGAAGACACAAACCCGTCGTATTGTTTTCAGGTTTAAATGTTTTCACAGCTGCTGGCGCCCTCTGGTGGACGTCCTGATTACAACAGCAGCAACGATGAGCAGCAGGACACGACGTGCTGAATCAAGAGAACCTGTGTCCAACAGGTGGCGCTGTGGTCCGACGATCACGAGCGCCTCGTGGCGAAGAGACGACACTTTCCATCACATTCACCCGTTCTCTCTCTCTCTCTCTCTCACACCACAACCCACTCACACACACACACACACACACAACCGAGGACAGGCAGCTGCCACGCCAGGCGCTTGGGTCGGCTCAAGGACCCTTCGATACCGACTGAGGGAACACTTTCCCAGGGAAACTCTTCAATGATTTCAGTAAGTGATTGAAGTGAAGTGGGACCAGCAGGGAGCCCTGAGGAACTCCATACCCACTTCCTCCAGCACAGACTGAGATGGACGGACAGATGGACGACTGAACAGACGGCCAATCAATAACAACGTTCACCCGACGGTTTTCGGGTTCTGCAGTTGTTCTGGAGGTTCTGGAACTGCAGGAAGGAGGGGGTCTTTGTTACCTCGTCAGAGGAAACGGGGTTTGATGTAATCTGGTTTCCATCTGCTGCTGAAGGCAGCGCTGAACCCCGAGCAGAAACATCAACCCAGAACCCCCGCTGGTCCCTCGCTGCTCTGATCAGCTGATCCAGCAGCTCCGGTTCTGGAAACGTCTGGTTTCCCGTTTGCTGCCGAGACCCCGGAGCGCCGGGGAAGACGGCGAGCAGCCGAGCAGAAGCTCCCGCGGGCTCCGGCTCGCACTGACTCACAATTTATCACTCAGACATGAAAGCTGTGGATGAAGGTGTGACTGCAGCGTGAACGCATGACTCAGTCCAGACGGCGGCCGTCCCGTCAGTAAACACAGCCGCCGCCTCCAGGGGGCGGAGCCAGGAGGACGCTCGCTCTTCACACCGCGACAGGCGGCGAGAAGCAAAACACGGCGGCACGCCACGCAGGACGGCGAGCGGCGAGCCGCCAGGAGCCAAGGAGGGATCCACTGGATCTCTGGAGAGAGCAGCTCTATGGATGCTCTATGATGAATGGATGGACAGTTGGACGGTCGAATGAATGGATGGATGAATCATTGCATGGATGGATGGATGGATGATTGGATGGATGGATGGATGGATGGATGGATGGATGGATGGTTGGATGGATGGATGGATGGTTGGATGGATGGATGGATGGATGGATGGACAGATGGACGGATGGACGGATGGATGGATGGATGGGTGGATGGATGGATGGATGGATGGATGGATGGTGGGTGGACAGACTGTCCTGTTGGACCTGGTGTGTCTCTGGTCTGGTTTCTCCTCCAGACTCTGGTTTGTTCTGGGATCAGTCTGAAGGGAGGATGAAGTCTGAGAGCCGCCGCAGACGGAGCGTCTCATTGAGGACCCCCGGGGGGGGGGTGGGGGGGGGGGGGGGGGGATTGAAGCCTTGGCAGTCTAATTAAGAGTGCTGTTAATTTGTCTCCGGTTGGCCGGAGGAGCCGGTCGCCATGGCAACAGAGGATGGGGAGGACCAGTCAAACTCAAACTCATTTATTTCATTTTACGTTTTTTTTTTTTTTTTTTTCCCCGTCTGACCCAAATCGGCTCTGCTGCTTTCAGGAATATTTCCATCGACCTGACGGATCCCAGTCCACAGGAAGAGGGAAGAACGCTCACCAAAATAAAATCCAAACCAGCTGAGATCTCAGCCGCAGCTTCGTCTGAGAAAATATTCAAACAATCAGAAGCAGACATTCTTTATTTCTATGCTTTTAAATCTCCCGCTGTCAATCCGGACGGTGTTTCATCCTGACTCCTGGCTCCACTGTCCTCAGCGAGCTCTACACTCCGGTCCTGACTAACGTTCTTCACAGGCACGGTCCTCCAGGTCCTGATCTCTGACGGTCCTGGTAGTGGATCAACGTGCTGCTTCATGGAAACATGTTTACTGTTGTTTCAGATCGGATCAGGATCAGGATCAGGATCAGATCAGGATCAGATCCCGTCCAGAACAATCTCCTCCAACACCCTGCAGCCTCAGAAACTTCCTGGAAGCTTCTGACCTGCAGGAGCATCGCAGCAACAATCTGACCCCGAAGCGTCCAGACAGGCCAGAACCAGAACCAGCAGAACCGTCGGACGGAACCGAGACCAGGGTTCTGCAGCCTGCATGGCCTCCAGTCCAGCAGATCTGGATCCATGAAGATCCACAGCTCAGGAAGATTCACAAACAAAAACTTATGTAATGAGGCGCTCGTGAAGTTTGGGTTCAGAGCAGAGAACATTTTATTAAACTCAACCTGTTTTTGTTCCTGATTTTAACAGTTTTGTTTCTATTTTCAAGTATTTTTGGTGACAGAAATTTTAGCTGTTTTTAATTAATCAGTTTTCTGTGCTTCATTCCAAATGTATTTATGTTCTTCTAGAAATTCTAGACATTCTACGTTTTTTAAGTCGTTCCGTTACTTTTCCTCCGTTTCTTGTGCTTTTAGCTGTTTTTCCTGATTCCACTTGTTCCTTTCCTGAATCGGTTCTGACGCGACGGTGTCGGATCGCTCTGAGCAGCGCTGAGAGGACGAACTCTGACAAGAATCCGGTTCGATGAGGCGAAGCTTCCTGGAGCCGCTGCAGAGGGGCTGAAGGGCCACGTGAGGCCCCCGGAGCCGCAGGCTGAACACCCTGAACGAGACGCTGCTTGCGGACTGGAGCCGAGGTGCCAACGCGGCGGCCATCTTGTGGAGGGGCCGCTCGCCCCCTGCTGTGCAGCATGACACGGTTTCCCAAACTACGGTGCCAGACGAGGGCCAGAAAACCTCAGATAATCACGTCGAATGAATTAGTGGCGTTAACGGGAATCTGAAAGAACTTGTTATTAATCGTTAAAAATGTTTCAGTTCAGCTGAAGCACAAACGACGCTCCGACTTTTAACGAGGAAAACTGCTTCTTTCAATGTGTCACCTTGTTTCACACACACACACACACACACACACACACACACACACACACACACACACACACACACACACACACACACAGGCTAAATCCAGCCTCTCTCATTAAGCCTTCCTCACATCTGTTTTTCTCTCATTCCGCCAATTAAAGTGAGAAACTTTTGTTTTTTATTTCTTTTACAGTTTATTGGCGGAGGTTTGAGACAAAGAGGTCGAATACACACCGTGGGAGGCAGAAAACACACACACACACACACACACACTCCCAGAAATAACCAGCAGAGATAATAGAATTGAACTTAATTAAGAAAAGTCGTTTGAAACTTGAGTTTCCACTGCAGAAACTTTCCTGTTGCTTCTGAATTAGTGGAAGGTAGAATATGAATCTAATATCATAAATGTAATAACTAAACGTCGAACAGATGAAGAGTTTAGGGTAAAATAAGGAAAGTTCTTTTACTGTTTTCAAATGAATTCAATGTTGGGTTTTATTTATTCGGATCATGATGTATTTTCTTCTAGTTGTGGATCTTCTACCGAAACAGTTTCTCCACCAACATCTACAGCTCAGCGTTAAAAACTCTCCTCCTTTTCTCTTTACTGTGGATGAATATTCTCTCTTTTGCACAAACCTGAAACTCTGGTTTGAAGATGTTTCTGGATATTCTGTTTCAGTAACATAATCAGAACAAAGCGTGATATTTCAGGAGAACGTCGCCTCCTTGGGAAAACTTTCAGAACGATTTTAACCTGATTTAAACCTGAAGTTAGACCGGTTTAACAGGGACTTCAGCCTGGTTTCAGACTGGTTTTAGGTTTATGTTATCCAGACCTCAGCCTGGTTTTAGGCTGGTTTTAGCCTGGTTTAAGGCTAGTTTTAGCCTGGTTTTAGGCTGATTTCAGACTGTTTTTTGGCCTGTTTTAGAATGGTTTAAGACTAGTTTTAGGCTGGTTTTAGGTTGGTTTTAGGCTGGTTTTTGGCTGGTTTTTGGCTGGTTTTAGGCTGGTTTTAGGCTGGTTTTAGCCTGGTTTTAGCCTGGTTTTATCCTTGTTTTAGCCTGGTTTTAGCCTGGTTTTAGCCTGGTTTTAGCCTGGTTTTAGGCTGGTTTTAGGCTGGTTTTAGGTTGGTTTTAAGCTGGTTTTAGCCTGGTTTTTGGCTGGTTTTTGGCTGGTTTTAGGCTGGTTTTAGGCTGGTTTTAGGTTGGGTCCCTCTCACTCCGGATCAGTTCCTGGGAGATGGGGCTCCATGCTGGCCTGGATCAGGTCTAACTCAGGTCTAACTCCTTCCTTCTCATGTGGATCCGGGTCCAGCAGGAAGCTGCGGTGTGTTAGAACCGGTTCCACTGTCGTTCTACCGGATTCCATCCTCGCTCACTTTGAACCTCCAGACCAGAGGGTGGAGAGAGTCCTGCAGCGCCACCCGGTGTCTACACACACACACACACACACAGCCTTCACTCATCAGTCTGTTTACCATTTCCATCCCGGCGCCGTGGTGATAGTAGCTCCGCCCACTTTACTGCTCTCATTTCCAAGTTGGAAATAAGAGCCCCGAGGAGCCCGCGCTCAGGAGCTCACACCCGGTCCCCTGTTCCCCTGTTCACCCGGTCCCCTGTTCACCCGGTCCCCCGGTCCCCTGTTCACCCGGTCCCCTGTTCACCCGGTCCCCCGTTCCCCTGTTCACCCGGTCCCCCGGTCCCCTGTTCACCCGGTCCCCCGGTCCCCTGTTCACCCGGTCCCCCGTTCCCCTGTTCACCCGGTCCCCCGGTCCCCTGTTCACCCGGTCCCCCGGTCCCCTGTTCACCCGGTCCCTCGCGTCACTTCCTGGTTCACAGCGTCCAGCTGATGAGACCGGCTAACCGTTAGCTCAGCAGCTAATTAGCTTCCATCAAAGGATCCCGAGGTCTAAACCAAACTCAACGGTGTGGAGAGAGTGACAGAGGCTAAGCCCCGCCTCCTGGCCGGGGATAAGCCCCGCCTCCTGGTCGAGGCTAAGCTCCGCCTCCTGGCAGTACGCCACAGACCAGGCATCAAGCAGGATCAGCCTGGAGAACCTGGTCCCCGTTAGTCTGATCTCAAACAGACGGGATGCAAACTACCAACTCCGCTAATGCTAACGCTATTGCTAACACTAAGTCTGTTTAAATCTGCAGCTGTAAAAAGGCAACAAGAATGTGTCTGCTGTTGCCATGGAAACCGGCGCTGCTGTGTAAACTCAAAGCCTCGGTGCGTCTTCCTGGTACTGACCGGACCTCATCCGTACCGTTCCAAACTGTTTAGAACGGTTCAACAGACCGACTGATGGAACCTGACATGGAATCATAGAGCATCTTCCTCCTCTAGCATCAGGCTATAGAGCATCTTCCTCCTCTAGCATCAGACTATAGAGTATCTTCCTCCTCTAGCATCAGACTATAGAGTATCTTCCTCCTCTAGCATCAGACTATAGAGCATCTTCCTCCTCTAGCATCAGACTATAGAGCATCTTCCTCCTCTAGCATCAGACTATAGAGTATCTTCCTCCTCTAGCATCAGACTATAGAGCATCTTCCTCCTCTAGCATCAGACTATAGAGCATCTTCCTCCTCTAGCATCAGACTATAGAGCATCTTCCTCCTCTAGCATCAGACTATAGAGCATCTTCCTCCTCTAGCATCAGACTATAGAGCATCTTCCTCCTCTAGCATCAGACTATAGAGCATCTTCCTCCTCTAGCATCAGACTATAGAGCATCTTCCTCCTCTAGCATCAGACTATAGAGCATCTTCCTCCTCTAGCATCAGACTATAGAGCATCTTCCTCCTCTAGCATCAGACTATAGAGCATCTTCCTCCTCTAGCATCAGGCTATAGAGCATCTTCCTCCTCTAGCATCAGACTATAGAGCATCTTCCTCCTCTAGCATCAGACTATAGAGCATCTTCCTCCTCTAGCATCAGACTATAGAGCATCTTCCTCCTCTAGCATCAGACTATAGAGCATCTTCCTCCTCTAGCATCAGACTATAGAGCATCTTCCTCCTCCAGCATCAGACTATAGAGCATCTTCCTCCTCTTCATCAGACTATAGAGCATCTTCCTCCTCTAGCATCAGGCTATAGAGCATCTTCCTCCTCTTCATCAGGCTATAGAGCATCTTCCTCCTCTAGCATCAGACTATAGAGCATCTTCCTCCTCTAGCATCAGACTATAGAGCATCTTCCTCCTCTTCATCAGACTATAGAGCATCTTCCTCCTCTAGCATCAGACTATAGAGCATCTTCCTCCTCTTCATCAGGCTATAGAGCATCTTCCTCCTCTTCATCAGACTATAGAGCATCTTCCTCCTCTTCATCAGGCTATAGAGCATCTTCCTCCTCTTCATCAGACTATAGAGCATCTTCCTCCTCTTCATCAGACTATAGAGCATCTTCCTCCTCTAGCATCAGACTATAGAGCATCTTCCTCCTCTTCATCAGACTATAGAGCATCTTCCTCCTCTAGCATCAGACTATAGAGCATCTTCCTCCTCTTCATCAGACTATAGAGCATCTTCCTCCTCTTCATCAGACTATAGAGCATCTTCCTCCTCTTCATCAGGCTATAGAGCATCTTCCTCCTCTAGCATCAGACTATAGAGCATCTTCCTCCTCTTCATCAGGCTATAGAGCATCTTCCTCCTCTTCATTAGACTATAGAGCATCTTCCTCCTCTAGCATCAGGCTATAGAGCATCTTCCTCCTCTTCATCAGACTATAGAGCATCTTCCTCCTCTAGCATCAGACTATAGAGCATCTTCCTCCTCTTCATCAGACTATAGAGCATCTTCCTCCTCTTCATCAGACTATAGAGCATCTTCCTCCTCTTCATCAGACTATAGAGCATCTTCCTCCTCTAGCATCAGACTATAGAGCATCTTCCTCCTCTTCATCAGACTATAGAGCATCTTCCTCCTCTAGCATCAGACTATAGAGCATCTTCCTCCTCTTCATCAGGCTATAGAGCATCTTCCTCCTCTTCATCAGACTATAGAGCATCTTCCTCCTCTGTCACCTGGATAAGAGAGGACAGAGCCGGCTGTTTTTCCCGAGCAGACTGAAGTCCTCTGACCTGTGTGGTGACATGCTGTACATTTTCTACAGTCTGTTGCTGCAGGTGCTGTTTTCTTTGGGTTGTCTGTTGGGGCGGCAGTTTGACAAACAGAGACAGCAGTCGGCTGGACAGACTGATCAGGAGGTGTGCATCTGTGATGGGGAGGAAGGTGGACTCTGCTGGAGCAGTCCTGGAGAGGAGGATGAGGCTCTAATGCAGGGTATCTGGAGGAACCCCAAACATCCACTGCACCACAGTGGCAGCTCAGAAGAGTGACCGGAGTAACAGGCTGCTGTCACTGCGCTGCAGAACCGAGGCTTCAGGAGGTCGTTCATCCCCTCAGCAGTCAGGCTGTTCAACAGATGTGCCTGAGCCGAACTGAGTACACTATCAGCACTTTATTGTACTGTTGTTATTTATTTATTTGCGTGCGAATGATTTGTGTGTGCTGCTGGACACCTGAATTACTCCCTTGGGAGATTAATAAAGTTTTTATCCATCTATCTATCTATCTATCTATCTATCTATCTATCTATCTATCTATCTACCAGGCTATAGAGCATCTTCCTCCTCTTCGCTGGACTCGTTCAGATCCTGTTTTGATGGACCAGCAGTTCTTTTGGGAACTCGCCGTGACGACTCCTCACAAGGTCCCAGGTGTGATTCCCGGAGGCAGAACCTCCACAAAGCAAGGCAGACCCACACAGTTCTGGGAGACCAGGTGACTGTAGAATCTCAGGAACTCGGCAGAACCGGTCCGGGGGTTGTTTGGACCCCCCTGTTCCTCACGTCAACCGGAGAACGGGCAGCACTGTCCTCCTCTGACCAGACCGGTCCTCAGATCCTGGACAGACTCAACAGGGTCAGGAAGAGGCAGGAGCTGGGGGGTCAGAGGGTCTAGGTCCTGATGGGGGGGGGGGGGGGGGGGGGGGGTCCAGGTGTTCAGTGTGTCTGGTTACCTTTAACCAGTCAGTTCAGGTTAAAGCAAGCCGGGCCGTTACTGAGCTTTTCCACCACGTGCACACACACGTGCACACACACACACACTTCCTAAACAGAACTCGTTAAATTCTTGTTTTCAGCACAAACTGCTGTTTAGACACGAAACGTTGAGAGAAATCAGGATCTAATGGGTTCATCACAGAGACTGGAGTCCGAGGAGTCCAGCAGACTCGGTTCCGTCACGTTCCGTCACGTTCCGTCACATTCCGTCACGTTCCGTCACGTTCCGTCACGTTCTTCACCCATTCACCCCAAAGACGCTTCTGTTAAAACCTGAGGAACAGCTGAACCAACCATCTTTTCTTCAGTTTAACTCCAAAAAATTACTCATTCAGCAAAAAAAAAGCAGAAAAGTTTTATAAAATGAGTTCAAAGCATGAAGACATTATATTTAAATACAAAACAGCTCAAATTCACCCAGAAATTAACCGAATTAGGCAGAAGAGTTAAAAAAGCAACAGAATCAAACCGCTGCTGAGTTCACCTGCATTCTGACTAACCTCATTAACCTCATTAACCTCATTAACCTCCTTAACCTCATTAACCTCACCTGACTGAGCAAAAGTACAGTTACAAAAATGTGCTCAAGAAGTTAAGAAATTAGTTTTCAATGCAAATTAGTTCAAATTAACCCAAAATGTTCTCAGTGTAAAAGAAGTGAGGGAGGATGTTTGATACGAGTTCAGTTAAAGAAAGACGTGACTGAAAAGATGAAGAAATGATTTTTAAAAAGTTAAAACTTCTGCATCTGAGTCACGTTTTTAAACTGAGCCTTGTTGGTTCAGTTTTTCCTCCACAAACGGGAATAAAACGATCAAACTGCAGAACAGATCTTAGATCAGATCAGATCAGATCAGATCAGATCAGATCAGATCAGATCAGATCAGATCAGTTTGGATCAGATCGGATCAGTTTGGATCAGATCGGATCAGATCAGATCAGATCAGATCACATCGGATCACATCGGATCAGATTGGATCAGCTTGGATCAGATCGGATCAGTTTGGATCATATCGGATCAGATCGGATCAGTTTGGATCATATCGGATCAGATCGGATCAGTTTGGATCAGATCGGATCAGTTTGGATCATATCGGATCAGTTTGGATCAGATCGGATCAGTTTGGATCAGATCGGATCAGTTTGGATCAGATCGGATCAGTTTGGATCAGATCGGATCAGTTTGGATCAGATCGGATCCGGTTCAGCGGCAGAAGTTTGAAAGATGCCTTCAGAAAGTGAAGAGATTAAATCTAAATCCAAATTAATGAAATTAAAATCCGAAACGACCTGAAGGCGTGAGTAACGGAGCTTCAGGGGGAGCGAGTAACGGGTAACGAGTAACGGGCGGAGCCGCGTGATGGAGCAGTGTGGGGCGGCTCAGAGGAAAGTTTAGCTACAGGGCACACACACACACACACACACACAAACACACACACACACACACACACACGCACGCACAGGGCGCGTGCACTCACCGCTGCCTTGACGGGCACGTAGAGCACGGGCCGGTCTGCGTCTCGCGCGTCTCGCGCGTCCCGCAGCGTCCGGACCTGGAAGCCTTTGGATTTGACCCAGAACTTGAATTTGGCGTTCACGTGTCCGCCGCTCGCGCTCCTGTCGTGCACGAACGCGCCGCCGCTGCCGCCGCCGTCCTCGTCGCCGCGCAGCAAAGTCTGCAGGATCCGGTCGTACTTGCGCCGGGTCACGGTCTTGGTCTTCCCGGAGTCTCCGTACGTCCGCAGGCACCAGTCCTGGAACCGGGGGAACATCTCCGCCGCCGCGTCCGGGACGCCCCCGCCGGGACCCGGGTCCGCCGGGTCCGCCGGGTCTGCCGGGCCGGCCGGGCTGCCGGCTCTCCTCGATGCCATACCGGGTCTCTGTCCGCCGCCAGGAACCGGTCTGGGTTCGGACGTTACCGGAGCGCGTCCGTTCAGCGTCAGATCAGAGACACGAAGGAAGGAGCAGAAGCAGAACGTCTCCAGACCCGGAAAACCGTCCCCGTAGCTGGACGGAGGAGTCCCGGTGCAGGCTGGGGGTTCCGGACGAGCCGCGCGCCGCCGCGCCTCCTTCCTCCTCTTTACGCGCCAGAGCCCGGAGGAGGAAGCACCGGCAGACCGAGCGGGCTCCTCTGTCCGGGAGCGGGACGAACCGGGACGAACCGGGAGCAGGAAATACCGGGACGGATCAGGAGCAGGACGAACCGGGACCGGGACCGGAGCGCGCGCCCTCCTCAGACACACCTGTTAGCAGCGCGTCGCTCAGCCTGTCCCGGGAGGATGTGGGTGACTGTCCCTCCTCCCCTCCCCTCTACTCCACCTCCTCCACCTCCCGCACCCCCCCCCCCCTTCACCCCCCTTCACCCCCCCCCCCCCCTACCCCCCCTTTGTCTTGAATCTGGTTATTAAATGTTAAAAATGTCCAGTTTTTCTCAATAATCGAGTAAATGAACACAACCAGGAGGGGATGACCCCCAACACACACACACACACACACACACACACACACACACACACACACACACACCTCCATCCAGATCACTCCCATCCTTCTCTCCCATTTCAGCTCCCTGGGGGGGCTCTGTAGGGCTGCCCTGGGGAGGGACACCTGTTTGATTCCCAGATCTCCTCCTCTGGTTCTCCTCTAGATCTTCAGCTGATCCCTCTGAAGATGGAAACTATGCTGGGCGTGGCCTCAGGTAGGCATGGTCTGGTGGGCGTGGCCTCAGGTAGGCTTGGTCTGGTGGGCGGGGCCTCAGGTAGGCATGGTCTGGTGGGCGGGGCCTCAGGTAGGCACGGTCTGGTGGGCGTGGCCTCAGGTAGGCATGGTCTGGTGGGCGTGGCCTCGGGTTGGCACGGCCAGGTGGGCGTGGCCTCGGGTTGGCACGGCCAGGTGGGCGTGGCTGGAGCTGGATGTGGCCTCAGCCTGACCTCACCTTGACTGTTCAGGTTGACATGGCCTCAGTTTGGCGTCTTCTGGTGGGCGTGGCCTCATTTTACTGTGGTCAGATGGGCGTGGCCTCAGCCTAATGTGGTCGGGTGGGCGTGGCCTCAGCTCGCTGGACTGCAGGAGGAACCAGACATGCAGCATCTTCCTCTTTAACTGTGCTGCAGGCTGGGGGGGGAGGGGGGTTCAGCTGCCTGCTTCCTTCTTTTGGTGTGTTGTGTGTGTGTGTGTGTGTGTGTGTGACACAGACTCTGTCTGGAGGTCTCAGTCCAGTCCGTCCTCCGGGTCTCAGCAGAGACTCCAGACCACCTGGATCCAGACGGGACCTGATCCAGGTCTCCAGGTCCAGTCAGTAGAACTCCTCACTGAAAGCCGAGAACCTTCACACTGAGAACCTGAGAGCCCGGGGGGGGGGGGGGGGGGGGCGGGCTGCAGGGGGGGGGGGGGGGGGGGGGGGGGCTGCAGGGGGGGCTGCAGCCAGACGATGAAAATAACCTCGAGCGACGGGAAGTGAAAGTTTGTTACAAAACACTCTGGTTTCTTCTCCCCTCTCCTCCTCTTCCTCCTCTTCCTCCTCCTCTTCTTCTGCTTCCACTTCCTGTCGGCATCTGAAGGAAGAACGTTGTAGTTTCACAGTCAGTCCTGACCCCCCAGCTGGATCCTGCAAATCATCATCTTCATCATCATCATCTTCATATCACCACAGAATGAACCAGAGCTCCCGTCAGTCTGAGGCGCAACACCAGAATTCAACCCACAACCGCTTTCTAACAATGCCCCGTCTCCATGGAAACGCAAAACGCTATGACTCCGTCTCCATGGAAACAGAGGAAAACACTGTTTGGTAAACCGTCCCCACCTTCAGCCCCTCCCCATGAACAGGATACGGGGATCGAACCCGGTGCCACTCTCCGGACCGTTAACACTGAACACACACACACACACACACACACACACACACACACACACACACCCCTCCTCCAGGGTTTCCTGCTCCTCCGTCTTCCTCTTTCTCAACTGAAACTGCTGCTGTCGCTCGGTTTGCTGAGGCCCTGGACAGGACCAGGACGTGTGTACACACACACACACACACACACACACACACACACACACACACACACACACAGGCCGGGCTGCCTCGCCTGCTCAGCTGGCTGGATCTTGCCGTTGCCATGGTGCCAGTCAGCTGGAGGGAGTGTGAGTGGGCGTCGAGGACGAGGTCTGCTGCTGACTCCTGGCTGGGACACACACACACACACACACACACACACACAAATACAAGGCCAGATAAGTAAACACACAATACTCAGCAGATCGGGGCCACAGGCTGCAGACCTGTACCGGCTGATATGTATGAACAAGAGAGGATGGATACACACACACACACACACACACACACACACACACAGTCCATCATGAAGGTCGTTCTGTCGCCGGCCTGTGGGGAGACTTTCAAAATCTGAAGAGGTCAAAGGTTAGTGTGTGTAAATAGGAAGTCATCTGTGACCTGATCCAATGAAAGTCTCACACACACACACACACACACACACACACACACACACACACACACACACACACACACACACACACAGAGTCAGGATTCCTGTTTGACTGATCAGCTGATATCACAGCTGACGGATCCGAGCAGCTGATCGACGGCAGGAAGAACAGAGTGACTACATCCTGTCGGTGTGAGACAACTTCTATTTTTCATTGCTAAAATGATTTCCGGTTAATCCAGCTTTTGTCAACTGTTGAAATGTTTCCATGACGACCAGCCGAAAGACATATTGAACGTCCTGTTTCCATGACAACCTACCATAAGATCACATTTCCATGGCTGTCAACCATAACGGCACAATGGTTTCCACCATGACTGTCCACGTTTCCATGACGACTGACCATGGTGATGATGTCACGTTTCTATGGCGGCTGGTAGGGATGGGACTTGATCTCGCGAGATCGAATGCTGCGAGATTGAGTACGTTTGAATGCAGGCGATAGCTCTTTATCAACTGGAATATTGATGGAGTCATGGTGCGTTCACACCGGACGCGTCGCGGGCGTCGTCGACGCTTGGGACGCCTCGAAGCTGACGCTTGTGACGCTTCAAACACGACGCTTGACACCGGGTGGCCACAAAGCTCGCGACGCTTGCGACGCACGTCAGTTAATTGGCGCGCTGGAGGCTGATTTCTGTTTCCAGCTATGGCGGATCGCATCGGGAGAGCGGCTTGGCTTTATTTGTTAAATAAAGCTGGACCGCGTCGTCGTCGGAAAAGTGGCTATTGGCTGCTCTGCTCCTCTCTGCTCTGATTACAGCAGGGGGCGCTGCTGAGACTGACCGCTTGTGAGCGCTTTGGGACGGGGGAGGGGCTCACGCAGCACCCGCTGCTCATTGACGACAGCAGCGAGACGTCCTGTCACGTCTCCACAGCACCGGAGAAGGTTGCTAGATTTGTCGCTAGTTGCTTTTGACAAAAAAACGTCGCCAAGAGGCTTTGGAAAGTCGCCAGATTTAGCGAGAAAGTCGTCAAGTTAGCAACACCGGCTGGCCCGCATCGGTGCTCGGATCACTCGTAGTGACGTAGCACCGGAGGGATCGTCTCTGATTGGTTGACGCTCAGCGGCAGCGCGTCAAAAGTTCAGTTTTCCCAACTCTCAAAAAGCGACGCTCAAGACGCTCCTGACGCCGGGGACGAGCGTCGTGGGCGTCGACGCTCGAAACGCTCGAAAAGCGACGCTCGTGACGCTCCTGACGCGCCGCCCCGCCGCCCGCCGCTCCACGACGCTCGTCCACCATAGACTTTGCATAGAAAAGCGCCGCTCACGACGCTTGCGACGCGTCCGGTGTGAACGCACCATAACACAGTACACGGCGCACAGCCATATAAACACGTGCAAAACCCTGAATATGCTCATATTCATATTGAAAAACCCGTCGAAAGGGACATGAAATACTGTTCTGCGCAAGTTCTATCCGCAAGGAACCTTGGTCTTTTTTTTTTTTCACTTTTTATCTAAAGCTTTTTCAACATACAGCAATAACATGAGGTCTGAGGATGGCCATACGTGAAAATCAGAAAAACAAAAACATTGATGACAGTGTGAGATCATTGAGAGCTTTTCATCGGTTCTACACTGTTTGTTGTGCACTGTCACTGTGTATGAAGTCCTGCCACTTCTTCCAGCGTCTCTTTCCCAATCCCCCCTGCTGTCGCAGGTTAAAAGTCATCCCTTCCATCTGCTTGATGTTTTCCAGGATGGAGATGAAGAGGCTTGTGGCAGGGGGGTCCTTGCATAACCAGCATTTTGTTATGGCCTTTTTAGCAGACAGCAGTAGGATCTTCAAGAGATGAGCATCGTCTGTTGTAAGGTTGTCTGTATTGTATCCCAAAAACATTAGTGTGGGTGTTTGAGTGATGGTAAAGCCCAGTGTTCTTATGATTATTTCCTTTACTTCTATCCAGAAAGGTTGTGTAGATGGGCAGCTCCAAAACATGTGTCCATGACCTGCCTTAACTTCACCACAGCCTCTCCAGCATGATGCAGCTGTGGCACTGAATTTGGATTTCTGTTCTGGTGTCATAAAAAAACGGATGATGGTCTTCCAGCTGAAGTCCCGCCAGCTGTTGGAGTTTGCTGATGTAAACTGTGTTCTCCAGATGCTGATCCACTTATCCTCTGAAATCACAATATTCATTTCAGTCTCCCATTTTTGTTTGATGTAATTTGTTGAGGTCTTTTTAAAAGTGATCAGACATTGATACAGCTTACTAACAAGGGCTTTATTGCTTCCAGAGTTATATGCATTAGTAAAGATAGTTATCATTGGACAATCCCCAGGGCTGCAGTTACTTCTCCTTTTCCAAATGTAATTGCGAAGCTGCAAATATCTATAAAAATCTTGTTTCTCCAGCCCATACATCTTAACTAATGTGTCAAAGGCCATAGGTTTAGATTTGTCAATGGCTGCACACTGCCGTAAGGCCGTGTGATGCCCAGTGTTTAAATCTAATATCATGAGATGCAGGCAAAGACTCGGGGTCATGAGCTGGCCACTTAAGGACTTCTGTCTTCTGCTGGAGTTGCTGCCGCTTCACCAACTCTCTCCAAATTTTCATCCCCAGATTAACCCACCGACTGGTAGTCAGCCATAAATCCTTCTCCATTGCTACATGCCCAAGTCTGGACTGGACTGGTGTTTCTGAAAGTGTCATCTCAATATTTTTCCATTTTGTACATATAGATGGATTGCACCAACTAACCAAAGATCTCACTGTGCAGCTATATAATAATCCCTTAAAGAAGGCAGTGCCATGCCCCCTCTCTCCCTGGGTAACTGCAGGGTAGAAAACTTTACTGTTGGTCTTTTATTGAACCAGATGAATCTTGAAATGTGTTTGTTATATTCTCTAAACTGCTTCTCGGGAACAGGTACCGGTAATGCAAGAAAAAAGTACATTAGCTCAGGAAGGATTTTCATTTTTATTATCCGTATTCTCTCACCAAAATCAAGGGGGAGCAGGCTCCAAGACATAAGGTCACTGTAAATTTCCTTATCGATACGAATGTAGTTGATGTCATATAATTGTGACAAATCTTTGGGCAAATATATTCCTAAATATTTGATGCTGGTTGAATTCCAATTTAAATTGTATTTGGATATCAGAGATTGTTCTGGGTGAAAATTAAAAGTTAAGACCTGTGTTTTGTGAACATTGAGGGCATAACCCGAGTACAGACCATATGTTTTCAACATTTTCATTAGTACTGGAAACCCAGAGTCAGGGTCCGTTATTGTGACTAAAACATCGTCTGCGTATTAGCTTACTTTATGTCCCTCCTCACCTATAAGGATCCCCTTTAGTGCCGTTTCCTGACGTATAGCCTGAGCTAAGGGTTCAATAAACAAATTAAAAAGATTTGGGCTTGCAGGGCACCCCTGCCTGCAGCCCCGTTCTAAAGTTATGGGGTTGGAGAGGCTGCCAATAACTTTAATCCTGGCAGTGGAAGATGAGTACAGAGACCGAAAACATCTTATAAAATCACTACAAAAGCCAAATCTTTTCATTGATACATAGAGAAAGTCCCAATCTACTGAATCATATGCTTTTTCTGCGTCTAAGCTTAAGACAATTGATTTATTTTTCCCTTTGTTAATTTGTTCAAAGCCATGAAGGGCTCTCCTAATGTTATCGTGTGTTTGTCTATTTTTCAAAAAGCCACTCTGGTCTTCATCGATTAACAAAGGCATGACAGCATTCATTCTCTGCACTAGAATAGTTGTGTATAATTTATAGTCCGAGCTCAAAACACTTATGGGTCTATAATTTTTACTGTGTCTGTTTTATCCTTTCCCTCCTTTGGTATTACAGATATAAAAGCCTCCTTCCACGAGGGAGGTACAGATCCCCCTTTTAAAATATAGTTAAAACTTGTTTCCATTACAGCTAGAAGACTTCCCCTCATGGTCTTATACCATTCGGGAGGGAACCCATCAGTGCCCGGGATCTATTTGAGTTAAGTTTAGATATGGCTTTATCTATTTCTTCCCTAGTTATTAGGGAGGTCAGCCTATTGTTTGCCTCTGTGCCAAATGAAGGCAAATCTAATGAATCCAAAAAATCAGTTATTTCATTTTTATCAGCATGTGTTGTTTGGCTGCATAAGGATTTGTAGTATGTTTCAAAAATCCTTTGAATTTCATCCAAATCAGTTACCTGTTTATTATTAGCAGGGTCCAAGATGTTATAGATAGTACTTTCAGCTTGTTGTTTTCTAATCCGCCATGCTCGGAGTTTCTTGCTTTAGGTCCTGCCTCATCATACCTCTGTCGCATGAACCGTACATCTTTTTCTACTTCTTCACCCAATATCTTATCTATATCCTGCTTGGTCTAATTTGGCGAGTTACATCAATATTTTTATTCCTCAAATGTGATTCTTCAAGAACCTTCAATTTATCCTGTAATTGTAGCAAGTCTTGAGACTTTTTCTTTTTAAGCATAGTTTGCCTGGCAATAACTTCCCCCTCAGGACCGCTTTGGCTGCATCCCACACAATACTCGGGTTTGTCTCACGGAATCTTGGTCTTTTGAGGACACAAACTACCTGTCATACAGTTTAATTACTACGACGTAAATAAAATGCGTGGAAACGATCGTTCAGTTCTTCTCTTTTATTGAAAAAAACGCTGCATCGCATCAACGAACATGTTACCACGTCTTGCCGGCTCACACTCTTTTTCTAACAACGTGCAGAGAGCCTGCAGCCTGCAGCCCTTCTTCCTCTGTGGTGTCTGTGTAAAATAAGGTTGAACATGCAAACAGAGCACCTAGTGGCAGGAAGTGCAAATGCAGTCATGGCGTCGTCTGTGCGCCGCGGTTTGAACGTGAATAGGCGAACTAGGCAGCCGCCTCAGCGCAGTGTACAGGGGGGGCGCCGTGGCCGTACGAGGGGCGCCCCGACGCTCCGCGTGAGCGCCGCGCTGCGCCGCTCCCACGCTGAATCTGAGTACCGCACCGCTCCCCACAGCTCAGCACCAACCCCCATTCCCCCCCCCCCCGGTCTCGTCTCGTCTCCATCTCGTGGACTCAATCTCGTGAGACATCTCGTCTCGTGGAATTTGTGTCTCGTCCCACCCCTAGCGACAGGCCATGGTGATGACGTCACGAGTGACCACGGTCCAGTTCCAGGTGCTTCCTGTGTGACGGCATGGTCAGCAGACCAATCTCCCTGGATGTGCAGATCAGATGTAAAGGTGTGTGAGCTGGTTCGGCGGTGGACAGGCGGTGGACAGGTGGTGGACAGGCGGTGGACAGGCGGTGGACAGGTTGTTGGGACGGAGACACGCCTCGTTTCACTTCTGGAAATAACCAGACGAGCAGAGCGGCAGCGCCGACAGGCCTTTAGCTCACAACACGCTATAAGAGCAGGCGTGGCCGTTTCTCCGGTCCATTTCCTGAAACAGGGCCGGATCTTCACTGGTTCCCATCAGAAAGCTGCCTGTGGTGTCGGTGAGCGGACAGGGAGGGAGGGACTCCATGTGTCTGTTGACACAAACGATTGAAGATGGTGGAGTGAAACAGACTCCTGATGGTCCATCATGGTCCAAGCAGCCGAAGCTTCATAAGTTCAGGCTGGACGGCCTTCCTTCCCGTCTCCCAGTGAGACGGTCCCCAGAGAAGAGCTCCTCCGTCGGTTTCCGTCCCGACTCCCGATGGGCCCACAGCCGTTTCTTCACGGATCCTGAACGGGTTAAGACGGCCGGCGACCTGCGCAGCCCCACACTCCGGCCCTGCTGGGACCTCCTCCAGCTCCTCCCTCGTTCGCAGGGTTTTTGTGGTTTTTCAGAGAGGGACGGCAGCTCTCAGCTCCATTCACACACCGAAACAGGCATCCAGCCTGGCAGCTGCTGCTCTGGAAGTGATGTTGGTTTGACAGAAGAGTGAGAGCTGAAGCTGAAGAATGATCAGCTGAATGAAAAAGGAGGAAATCCTCAGACCCACAAACTGCAGACAGTTACTGTAACCTCCACGAGACAGAATCCACCCTGCCTGCACCGAAACGCTCAGGAACTGAGGAAGAGTCACTTCTTGAATCTTATCAGTCACGACCTCTAAACAGCTAATGACCTCTGAACCTCTCCTAATGACCTCTGAACTAGGGCTGAACGATATGGGCAAAATTTCATATCTCGATATCCATGCCAGATATTTCGATATCGATACGATATGTTACAATGAATTCTGTGAAAGTTAAGCATTTTTCAGAAAAATAAAAACAAACAGGGCATGAAATTCGTCAAAATTTTAACAGGCCCTCCAAGTTTTTTCAGCAGGTCCTCAGAAAATTTTAACAGGTCCTCAAATGTTTTAACAGGTCCTTAGTTTTCAGTTTTGTAAAATGCTGATCAAAAACAGGATCCAACAATAATTTTTTAATTAACTGTTGTATTTTGTTGTGCTTGTTTAGTTCTGTTTATATCTATTTGCTGCACTGTGTCTGGGATGGTTTATCTTCTCATGCTATATGGCCCACCCTAAGTTGCAAATTTATAAAATGATTTTTATTTATTTTGTTGTAGGTATGCATGTTGCTAATTGTTGACTGAAGCATCCCGGCTTTGACAAGTTCCTTTGGTGGTGGTGGCACATTAACCCTAAAATCCATACCAGCACAAACCACATTTCATATAATGTAGCTGCACCAAATTGAAACTAAATATTTTAGCTAAGATCCTGCTGAATGTTAACTGGCTGTTGAACTGGCTGTGAATGTTAGTGTAGGTTCTGATTCTATTCAGTTATTAATCTGACCAGGTTTTGTCTCTGTATCAGACCCTAGAGGACCTCTCTCACTGACGTTCATTGATGTTGTTCTGCAGCTGTGACGGCCTCATTCAGGGGTGGAGAACTGTAGTATCGCAGTAAATCATTGACTGTTTTGGCAGATTTGCATATTTACAGTTACCACTGTTTACACCCACTGCTGTCATTGTGTTCTGAAGTATTTGTTGTTTGGAGTTCACAGCAGCGCCTGAATCCAGCAGTACCTCCTTCAATCCAGCAGAGGGCGCATTGTGGTTGTTAGATGCATAGTGCAGAGTGAAGCACAGAGAAGAAGAATGCAAAAATGGAATCCCAGAGTTACGAGGCGTGTTGGTTTTGAATGATTCATTAAAAGAGAAGCAACGCAATTTCATGATAAAAAAAAAGCCAACAGGCGGTAAGGACCTGCTGATATGGACCTAAACCGGCGGAGATTCCATCTCAATTGGTCCCCGCCACCATTTTATAGGGAATTTCGCGCCCTGATAATACAAAAGGATGTAAAAAAAAAATGCAATTTTTTTTATGAGAACTCACTGCCACTACCACCAAACTCATTTGTGCAGATTCTGCAGCCGCCCTCTCTTCAGCTCTCATGTTGTTGTTTTGCTTTCCCCGCTGCGTGTAGCACATGTGAGTGTGCGTCTCCGTCTCCCTCCTGCCTCCCTCTGATGTTTCTCATTGGCTGCCATCAGCTGTCAACCAGTAAACGAGGTTTGTGATTCGCTGGCCTGACCTGTGCACGGGCGAGCTTACATGCAGGGCAAGCAGGGGAAATCTTGATATCGTCGATTTTGAGAAACTAATGTCCTGAATGTTCATATCCCGATATCGATATGATAACGATATATCGTTCAGCCCTACTCTGAACCTCTCCTAATGACCTCTGAACCTCTCCTAACGCAGCACAGAAATCCCTGGAAGTGGAGAAGCGCGGAGCCCCGTCGGGCTCGCACTTCCTCTTCCAACCACCAGGTGGTGCAGTGAGTCACTCTGCAGCTCATGTGGTGTTAGAAACCTGCGCTGCCCTCTAGTGGAACCACTGATGGCTGCAGGAGAACCAGACCCGCTTCATACTGAGGAGGACCGCCAGTGCAGTTCCACTGCCGCTATTTACATCCACGGCACGATCACACACACACACACACACACACACACACACACACACACACACACACACACACGCACACACACACACACACACCAGCATGGCTCGCTGTCAGTCACACACACCCGGTAATGAGCTGCACGTCGCCTGGAGAATCACCTGTTCCAGCGACTCGGCGGTTTCTGATTGTTCTGCATTAAAAAAAACAAAAACAAAGAAACACACATTCATTTCATTTTTTCATCGTACACACTTGAAACACACACACACACACAGATGAGGAGAAGTCTCCCTCCCACACACACTTTAATGAGGCCGGGTATGGAAAGTGTGTTTGTTCAGCCTGTGGAGAACG
>NC_043764.1:1811282-1823782 GCF_902148845.1 Salarias fasciatus | reverse complement strand
GTGTGACCGGGGGTGTGACCGGGGTGTGACCGGGGTGTGACCGGGGTGTGACCGGGGTGTGACCGGCGGAGAGCAGACAGCAGACACGCCTCCGATGCGAACAGCCAAGCGCCGGCGCCGAGACGTTTGCGGCGCACGGCATGCGGCGCCTCCGCTACGCTCCCGGAGGGGATATATCACAAATAGACGGCTGAGCAGGAGATGCAGCTTCAGAGAGTTTTGAAAAAGGTTTTAGAGATATAAGTGCATGCTGGGATTTTCATTTGACAGACTGAACCATTAGAAAACTAATGATAAAGGAATAATATGAGCGCGTTCCTGCCGTGAGACATGATAACGGCCTGGATGGCAACCAACTTCCTCCAACTCAACAGCAATGAAACTGGAGCCATCCTCCTCGGCACTCCGTCTCTCTCCCTCAGCATCCCCACTCTTCATCACAACGTTCCCCTGTCCACCGCTGTCACAAGCCGAGGAATTAGACTGGACTCTCATCTCTCCTTTGACACCCACGTCCGCCACCTCTGCAAGGTCTCTTTCTTCCAGCTCAGAAACGTCTCCGCACTCCGTCCCTCCCTCTCCAAACCGGATGTGAGAGGGTGGTCCATGCCTTTGTCTCCTCCAGGTTGGACTGCTGCAGTGCCCTCCTCGTCGGGGTCCCTGCCGAGAGCCTCCAAAAAACTCCAGCACATTCAGAGCTGTGCTGCCCGGATCCTGACGAGGAGGCGCAGATACGATCACATCAGTCCCGTCCTCAAGTCCCGTCACTGGTTACCCATACAACACAGAACACAAGATAAACTCCGCCTCCTCACCCATCAGTGCGTCCATGGGGCCGGCCCTGCCTCCCTCAGCGAGCTACTCGCCCTCCACACCGCCACGCCAAGCCTGCGCTCCTCCTCCTCCACCGACCGCCTCCACCAACCCAGGACTGAACTCTCCCCCAGGGGAGGCAGGGCCTTCCAGGCGGCGGGCCCCCGGCTCTGGACCGTCCTCCCACAGACCCTGAGGGCTCCACAAAGTGTGGAGGTCTTTAAAAAAGGCCTCAAGACCTTCTTATTCAAAAAGGCCTACTAGAAGTCTTTTAACGACATTGTTTTGATTGTTGTATTGCATTTTAAACTCTGCTATTCGTGGTTTTAGTTTTTACCCCTGGTACTGCTGTAGCGCTTTGAGATGTGGTCGAAATGTAAAGTGCATTATAAATAAAATTTATTATTGTTATTATTACATGAACTGTTTAACAAGCTACAACTTGCTCAAACTTCAACCGATTTTCAAACAGTTTGGTTTGTAATAAACATCAAATCTCTGTTTAATTTCATTTCATTTGTTTATTTGAATGGGACAGCGCACATTAATGAACATGCCGGATTGTAGCTTGATGCTAATTTCCATCTGTAGTCCCATTTACATGGAAACATAGTTTCCTGAAACATATGTTTGCTGAGCATGGCATTCCCTAAATATATATAATGGTAAATGGACTACACTTGTATAGCACTTTTTACCCTGCATGACAGAGCCCAAAGCGCTTCACACTGCAATATCACATCACCCTTTCACTCCACACTGGGTGGTGGTGAGCTGCTGCTGTAGCCACAGCTGTCCTGGGGCAGACTGACGGAAGCGAGGCTGCCAATCTGCGCCATCGGCCCCTCCCACCACCACCAACCATTCACTCTCACAACTGTCACACTAGGCAAGGTGGGTGAAGTGTCTTGCCCAAGGACACAACGACAGTTTTACGCCTGCGGGAGCGGGGATCGAACCACCAACCTTCTGGTTATAAGACGACCTGCTCTACCAACTGAGCTGCTGTCGCCCCTTCATAATATTCTTCATATTAGGCTCCATGTTCAAATCCTTACACTGAGATATATTTATAGAACTGCAGACTTAATTAGACAAACCACACATGTCCATATTTTAAGTTTTGTATGAAAATATTTTAAGACGTGGCAGGGCTGCAGCGGAGGCTGAAGATAAACTATTTACCCACCTGAAACTTCAGAAATACTTAAATCTCATGAGCCTCATTATATATTATATTATATTATATTATATTATATTATATTATATTATATTATATTTATTAATATGTAACATTAAACAGTAACCTTCCACATTATTACATCTGTTGTGAATGTATGATGTCCCCCATAGATTATTTAAACATGAAATAGTGCATCAGAAAACACAATGTTAAAAAATATTGAATTAGGCTTTGAAAAAATGTATAGAAGGAGCTCAGAAAGTCTCAGGTCAAATAATGGAATTACAGTCACAATGTAAACGAATAAAAGACAACTGAGTGAATCTCTTGATCAATCAATTTTTATAGAACTCAGAGTCACAACAGCAACTGCCTTATAGTGCTTTAAGACGTTGAGTATAACCCTAACCCTAACCTAACCCTCTGCACACATCACCAGCCTCACCTTGTTCCACAGAAACTCTACCCGCCAGGAAGTCCGACGTCACCCACAAGGATACGCCCACTTCCGGGGCCAAACGCGTCTGCGCTCCGTCGGCACAACGTGTGAAACAGTTCAAAACAAACATGTCAGAACCTGTAAATCTCTTTACAATGCATCTTTTTTTCCGGGGAAACCTCAGAGAGGATTCAAAAGGGTCTGAATTCTTGTAACTCCGGTCGGGGGGCGAATGTCAGCGTTACACAGGGTGTCATTAAAGGTGAAGTCCAGGCGTCCATGAAGAAGAAGTTCTACGATGTCGAGGTGAGTTAACCAGTATTTTCTGGCTTTTAATGCTGTCGGGGAGGTCGGGGACAATCGTAACACTTTTGCTTGAGCAGTGTAACTCGGTTGTTGTTCGTGCTGGAGATCTCAGATTTTGACATGTAGTACCCATATTTGTCTTCTATAAAGTACATTCAGTTGTACTTTTAAGACACCATGACAAGTTATGTAAATGATTGTCAAATGCAAAGTGGTATGTTGTTACAACCTACCCCGGCACTGGGGATCGTTGTAACACTAAAATTGTTATGCTTAACAAAGACCCACACTAATATTTATATGCAAGAGCTGCAATGAATTTTGAAGAAGGAACAATATAAATCCAAGAACACAAAAAAAATGATAAAACTAACAAAAAAGTGCAAGTTAAATCCAATACAAACATATACTACAAAATAAATAAATTTAGAAATCACAAAATAAATAAAATAGATCAATGGAACAATCGACAAACCGCTCTTGAACCTATTAACCATGTAAACTGCCATTTTGTTTAATCAGACAGGCAACTGTGGCAGATCTACCTGTCCTTGCCTGGGCTGCAGGCTTCATGGGCCCAACATCTACATTGCTGATGTCTGATCCACGCTTCCTTTGGCCACGAATTACCAAAATGCTCCAAAAACACAATGCAGATGTTTTTATCATCTGAAGAGTCAATCATCTGAGATTAAAAGGCCATATTTGTGTACTTTGAAATCTAGATTGTGTGTTGTTTGGTGTTGCAGCAAAGTGCAAGTGCTAACCAGATCCAGGATGCTGTAGAGGCTCCTGGTTTTAGCAGGATTCCTCCTCATCCAGGCGTCGCTGGCTGTGTTGATACATTTTTTAAACAGACCATGCTCGCTACGATCTAGAGGTTGCAATTTGTGACTGCAGTGTGGTGGAAATGTGACGAGGACAATGCCATTTTCTTCTTAAAAATTGTTACAACCATCCCGACCCAGGCAGCCATTAAAAAGCTAACCATTTTTAGCATTTAGCTTCAAAGCTGGCACTACTGTAACACATCAAATTGAACTAGAGAAACTAATAATTACACTTATGCAAGTGAAAGAACTGTATCTGCAGCACAAAGGACACTATGAAAAAAATATTTAGGGAGAAAATCTTTGCTTTCTTGCCTGAAAAATAGTTTTTCTTGTCTCAAACAGAGAGCTTTTACAATAGGGACATGTAACTTCACCTGTGAGCTCACTTTGGAAGTTGGCATGGGCTACATTGAGGACAGCACCACAGCTCCTTCCTGATTGGTCAAACTGAGAGCGTTACAACTGTCCCTGTGTTTCAACTGTCCCCGGTCTCCCTTATATACCACTCCCTTGGCTTTTAAGTAGCCTTAGTTAAGACTGGGATAGATTTATATTATGGATAGATTTGTGTTATATAACATTTCACTTGTTCAAATAGATATATAACGTGTTGTGTCTCTTGTTAGCTGAATGCTAACAGGTGGCTGTAATGACTTGAAATCAAGCTGTCATTGTCTCTAAGAAATAACTTAAGAATGAGTTGTATGTTTTTCACCCTTACCCCTAAATTCCACTGCGTGCATTTCTGCTGCGCTCCGCGTCCACTCCGCTCAGCTCCGCTCCGTTTGTTCAAAACCCACCGCATCCGCTCCGCTGCGTCTCTGTTCCGCCGGCCGGAGAAGCAGAGCAGCGCAGCGCTATTTAGCATCGACCTCCAGAAGCTGAGCAGTCTGGGCCACACTGGCGTCTTTCTCTGGACATCCTGGTAGAAAGGACGACTGGGGTCATGTAAAATTTTATGATTCTCCACTTCCAAAATCAGCGTCTCTTCATCCTGGTTGCTGTGCTTCAACACCCTGAATTTCGTGCGACAGGATGTGGACATTCGGGCCTTTCAGAATAAAATGCATGGTCCTGAATAGGCTATGTATTTTGTAGAAAACACGAAATTTATGGACAATAGCCTGCAAATGGGCCGTATATGCAGCTGTGGAAACATTCAGAAATGTTCGACTACAGCTTGATTACAGGCAAAACAGAAGTTTGTCAAATAAAATTTGATAGTGTGTTTTAATTTTTGTTTACCCGCTTTTTAAAGTGTATATTTTAATCAGTATGGTATGTCTATTCGTGATATATCCAACAATTAATGTGACGAAAAAAAAAAAACGTCTTTTAACAGTTTAAAGGGACTTAAGGCAACTTTTCAAAATTTACCTCAGTGCTGCCGCGATAGGTGTTGCGGGGAACTGCAGCCACCAGCCAAGGCGGCACGGGAGCGCGCACAAACATTTTACAGAATGTCCGTCTTCACAGCGCTGCACCAGGGATGCTCATGCTGTTTACTATGTCGCGGATTACTGCAGGACCACAGCGCATATTATGTGATTTTTGTAAGCATCCATTGTCACTCCCAAATGCAGCTGAAGTTCCCTCCATGAATCAAACACATATCCAATATTTATTCGGGTGCTGCTTCGTTCATATTTTTATTTTTTTTAATTTATTTTTTTGACTCACGAGATAACGCTGATAATAGGGCTGCGTTAAACGATTACTTTTGTAATCGATTAATCTAGGAAATAGTTCTTCTATGCATTGATTAATCTAACGATTCATTTTTAAATCCGTGGCGGAGCTCCTCTCCGCCTCCGTGGTTATGCGGCGGGTCCCTGCGCGCTCCGCGGCCGGCACGGAGCGCGTCTCCGCCCGGGAGCAGAGATCCGGAGCTCTCCCGTCAGCCTCCGTGGGGCAGCTCCACTCGGCTCGTGGAAGCCGCGGCCTGCTTCAGGCGCCTCCGTGGAGCAAGCCGCGGCGCGGCAGCTCCGGATCTCCGCTCCCGGGCGGAGACGCGCTCTGTGCCGGCCGCGGAGCGCGCGGGGACCCGCCGCATAACCACGGAGGCGCGTGAAGCAGGCCGCGGATGCTGGAGCTCTCCCGTCGCCGCCGTGGAGCAGCTCCGGGCCGTTTACCCAATCGGCCCCAACTCAGCAGGGGGCGCTGCTGAGACTGGCCGCCTGTGAGTGCTTTGGGACGGGGGAGGGGCTCACGCAGCACCGCTGCTTGCTGAGAACAGCGGAGACGTCCTGTCACGTCTCCAGAGCACCAGGAGAAGCCGCTAAATTTGTCGCTAGTTACTTTTGACAAAAAAAGTCGAAAAGAGGCTTTGGAAAGTCGCCAGATTTAGCGAGAAAGTCACCAAGTTGGCAACACTGCCCGCCCCTGATCCCAGCAGTGTTTGAGTCCGTGTCCACGGCGGCCATGTTCTTCCTGTTCGGCAACGCGCATACAGCGTCAATTTACGTCACATCCCCACGATTGCGCGGGAAATTCGGACCCCGAACAGCAACAAATTATTTGGCACACAGCCTGTATAAGGCAACAGACAGATACGCGGATTGGCCTGTTATTTTAGGTTTTTAATGCTTCACGACCCATTAGCATTGAATAAAGTGGAAATGCATGTGTAGTTTTTCACAAATCTTGTCTTAAGTCCCTTTAAAGTTTTTAATAAAGACAAAAGGATTTTATTTTGTATAAAACCGGAGGTTGTTGGAGTTCTCTTTCCTGTTTGGTGCATCAGAACTGTGGAAATTTATGCGTATGGAGACCTGACGGACCGGACCGGAGAGAAAAATAGACCTTGGTTCTATTTTGGACTGACGGAGCGGAGCGGAGCAAAACGGAGGCTGTGAAATCAGCTACAGTCATTAAAATAGCAACGTATTTGCTGCGGCGGTCGGACCGGAGCGGAGCGGACCGGAGGATGTGGAATTTAGGGGTTATGCTCACCTGCTCTTCAAAGCCAGACTCAAAACTCACCTGTTCAGACAGTCCTGCATCACCAGCGGGTCATGGTCATATCCACCACAACAATGTTGTTGCTTTTTGTTATTTCTGTTATGTTACTGTTCTTAATTTTTCTCAGTCTTTTAATGTTCAGTGTCCTTGGGTGCTTTGAAAGGCGCTTTCTAAATCGAATAAATTATTATTATTATTATTATTATTATTATTATTATTACTCACCTCATTCTAAAATGGGGTTAAAACAGTGGATAACAGCTTACAGATCTTCTATTTTCACATTTTTACACAGTGGCTGTTATGTGGCATAACTGCTTCTCCTATCTGTAGGTCAGATGTCCCTGGACGGCTGCAACGAAGACTGTCCTGCAGGCAGCAGACAGAAAAGACTTCTTTCTGCAATGGGATGCAGCAACTGGTTCTCTGATGGACGCTCTGGAACAGTTCTACAAAGATCATTTCTTGCTGAAGATGTTGCAGGAGATGTGAATTTGCACCACCAGCCTACAGAATGCATCCCATAAAGAAGAGCCGCACTTTAAGCAAATGACACTTAAAGGTTCATACATTCATGACTTTGCATTTATTTCTTTTTCACATCTGAATCATTCCCATCATGCCATTTCATGCAGAACTGATGTTTGCAGATTTGTAAGACAGACACACACTTTCAGTATTTTTTCCACTATCCACACAAACCGTGATGCCCAGCAGCTTTGCCCTGAGGGAAATGCCAGCTGCACACTCTTGTTGTGGTTTGGAGTGAAGTTGTCATGCCTGTGAAGGAGGACAGATCATTACAAATCGTAAAATTGTTATCAGTTATGTGTACAAAAATACATGGAAATAACTGACAATGAAAGACTTCAGTTTCAGACTTCCTCAGACTATATATACTTTTTTTGAGATAAGTAATTTCTGTCATATGTATGGAAAGAACAACTGATGGAAACATAAGTACTCCAACATACTTTAGAGGGTTGCAGTTACAGTATTTTAACAACATACGGTGGTAAGAGAAACACAGTAGGGATCGTTAGTTACACATTTTAGTACAAGGAGATGCATTTCTAATAAAAGGCTCTTAGAATATTAACACCAGCTTCGGATTCTCATAGAGAATTATTTTGCTTGGGGACCTAAGGGCTAGTTCTATTTCATCCCTCCTGACCGCCAGAGGCGGTGCTTAAAGCACTGGAATGTTCTCTTCGCGCATGCGCAGTTCGAGTATGTATACCAACAAACGTCACTCGTGACTCCCCGGGTAACCCCGGAACCGTATAGATACCAGTTCCCTGACCCGGAATCGGCTCCTAGCTTCTTCTCGCGTACAGTTCGTACACATTGTGGATTGCAGGACATGCCTGTGTGGCATCATGGTGCACCGTCGCTGGGAGCCTTGTGACCATGTAGGTCGGAGCTGCTGATGTCCTCCAAAGGCTCTGTGACGTGTTGCGGTCCCGTTCACCTGCTCTGCAGCGCTGAGGCAGCGCTGCCTGCAGTGAGAGATTCGTTCATAACCTCCGGGCAGAAGGTGAGGTTGCTGAATCTACTGCTCTTCCTGACTGATGGGGGGTTGCGGGTCGCTCCTCCCGGGTTTGTTTGACGACTGCAGCCGTTGTGGTGTGGTCGGTGTTGCTGGGTTCAGGAAGTGTGCGGAGGTCTGGCTGGTGTGATACTGTGCTTCTGACTGTTGTAAAGCCACATTTGAGCTCCCCGCCGTGCGAGGTGCCGCTGCCGCGGCTGCGGATTGGCAAGGAAGCACGGCGGGTGGCGGCGTACAGCCGCTAGTTCGGCTAAGCAGCTAGCCTGTGATGTGTGTTGCGGTGTGAGAGGCCAGCTGCCTCTTGCAACCAGCCGCTGAGTGTGTCTTTGGTCTGCTACTGGCGGATACAGCCGCTCCCGCGGGTTACACCGTCGCTAGCAGGCGGACACGGTGGGCGAGTGGTAGCATGCGGCCGCTAGCACGTAGCTCGGCTGAGCGGCCGATCAGTGATGTATGTTGTGGGCGGAAAGCACAGTCTCCTCGTGCACAACCGTACTGTTACCGTTACGTGTGTCTGATCTATCACGCGCACCCCAGCTCCGGCGGGTGGCAGCTGGCAGACAGGCGGAGGAGCCGCTGCGCTCCTCCTGCCGCTCAGCTTGTTGCAGCCTCTGTGTTCGTGTGCAGGCCAGGGCCGTATCACTGTTTGCTGAGGCTGAGGCTGCGGCTCACCCGCAGTGTCCCCGTGGGTGAGCAGTGTGACCGCCGTGTCCCCGCTGCTGAACGGTGTCCCTGCTGCTGAACGGTGTCTCTGCTGTGGCAGTGCCTACTCTGTTTGCGGTGTTACGCTGGGTACGGTATCTCCGCTGGATGCGGTGTTACGCTACTTGCGTTGCCGGCGCTTATTGCGCAGCGGGCCGCTCTGTGTTTTGCCTGAGCGGCGGCATATCTGTCCGTTCTTGGTGCTAATTGGCGGGCATTGCTGTGCGGCCAGTGTTTGGGCCTGCTGCCCAGTCCTTTCCCCACACCCATTGCTCAGTGTGTGGCGTCGCTCCCACGGGAGCAGCAGGGCGATCGTTGCCCCCCCCCCCCCGCGCACCCACTTGGTTTGCCGTGCAGGTGGCGTACGTCCCTTCCCTCGGCTTACTGCACCACCGTCCCGGGCACTTGATACTCCAACTGGCGCCACTGCAGAGCAGTGGGGAGCAGGTGGACCCGGTCGACTAGCTACACTCTGCGTTTGCCGTGCAGGTGGCGAATGCCCCCTTCCCTTGGCTTACAGCGCTAGCATCTCCTACCCCGGGCGCCCATTCCGCCGACGGGCTCAGCTGCGGTTGCTGTACAGGCAGCGTTCGCCTCCTTTCCTCAGCTTCCGTGCTGCCATTACTCTGGCCTGCTGCGTGTGCGCAGCGCTGCGGTCAGGCAGGAGGTGAGGGAGAGCCGCCTGGTGGCCGCTCTCTCTGTTGCTTGTGGATGGTGTCTGGTTTGGTTGTGCAGGCGACGTGCGCCCCTTCCCTCAACTCAGCATCCGCAGACGGGACGTGGTGCCTCTCACAGGGGTGTTACCTGTGGAGCCCCCCACAGGTGCCACGACCGCTGTCCCAGTTACCATGGTCCTGTTCATCTCAGGGATTCGCGGTCCGACGACCCGGGCATGGGCTGTGGCTACATGCCCTATGCGCAGCAGACATGCCCCACGAGGGTTGGGGGGTTGGACTATGGCAGCCATGTATGGCGCGGCTGAGGCTGGCTTGGAGCATACGCCAATGTAGGGCCAGCTATAGCGTCCCTCAGCTTATTGCACCACTGTTGTTCTGGCCTGTTGCTTGCACCCGCCCTGGTTGTTAGGTAAGCGCTGTGGCAGAGGGGGGAGGGAGCCCTCGGGCTGCCTTCCTGGACGGTCTGCTGTTCTGCGTTTGCTGTGTTGGCGGCTTACGCCCCCTTTCCGCAGCTTCCCGCATAGCTGTTCCGTTGATTTTGCTGGTGCACGGTGCACTCCCCGCTTCTGTCAGGTGGTTCCACTATAGAGGCTGTTGAAGGAGGATGCTGCTGGGCGGCCGTTCCCTCTCCTGGACGGGGCCTTCGCTGGGACCCTGGCCGGTGGTTGGCGTTTGCTGTGCAGGCGGGGTGTGCCCCCTTCCTTCAGCTTACTGCATCACTATTGTCCTCTTACTTCTGGCTGCTGTGTGTACCCCCTCCCCCGCCCCTGGCAGTGGGATTGGTGGCGGCTGATGGAAGAGGGGGCTGCCGAGGGCAGCCGTCCCTCTCCTGGATGTGCCTCGGCCGGCTTTCTGGCCGGTGATTGAGGTTTGTCTGTGCAGGTGATACGAGCCTCCTCCCTCGGCTTTTCTATGCTGCTGTTCTTCTGGCCTGGTTCTGCTCCGATGGCACGGTGACGAGGGTGCCGCTGGGCGGCTGTCCCCTCTCTCCAGCACACCCCGGGCTGGCTTTCAGGGGCCTGGTAGTACGGCGTCCGCCGTGTGGGCGGTGTACACCACCCTCCCCCGGCTTATCGCATTGCCGTTGCCCTGTTGTGTGCACCTGCTGTTCCAGTGGGTGGTATTGTGAGGGCGGCAGACAGCGCAGGAGGCCGCTGGGCACTCCGCCTGGGGGTGGCTCTCTGAGGTGCTAGCCGGTGATTTGCGTTGCACCCCCCGCTCTGGTGGGTGGCACTGCTATGGGGGCTGATGGAGGCGGGGGCTGTTGGGCAGCCATTTCCCCTCCTGGACAGTGTACTATTCATTGGCTCCTCACGATCCTCGCTATGGCGGCATGGCTAGCGTTGGTTAGCCATGGGTTGTAGGCCGCATGTGCTGCTTCCCCTGCATTGGACGTGGTGGTGGTCCCCACGCGGTGAGTGTTGGCTTCCAGCAGGTGGTGTCTTGTAGGGCGGAAGGGAGTTGTGGTCGCCATGCAGTCGCTGCCTCTCCCAGATGTGGCTCTGCTACTTTGCTGGCATGGTGATGTTGCTTTGGCTGTGCAGGCGGCGTACGCCCACTTCCCTCAGCTTCTCGCACTGGCCCAGCTTGTCCTACTGAGCCGTGCTCTTGGTGTCGGCCCGGAGCCTGTAGCTGGTGATTACCCTTCCCCAGGCTTTCTACGGACCCGGCTGTGGTGGTCGGCGACCTGTTCGGCCAGCCTGCAGATTGCCTACCAGCAGGGGCCTCATGGCACTGGCCGGCGCCCTCTCCTGTTGGACTCCCCCACCAGGGGTGTGGTGCCTCCATAGGGGAGCCGTGCATTTGCGGTGGCTTACAGAGGTGACCCACTTTCTGCGGTGTGAGCTTGGTTTCCTCTGCTCCACAGGTTGTTCCACAGCGGGCCATGGCGTTTTCTCAGCGGGAGGGTTCTGCTGTTTCAGCGCGGAGGCCGGTGGGGCACCCCCGCCCTCGCTATCTCTGTCTTGTCCTGGCGTCTGAGGGGCCCGACTCGCTGCTGAGCAGCTGTTCGGAGCCTGTCAGGTGGACCACCTTGAGTGCAAGGGCACCATCTGCCAGGCGGCTGTATGGTAGTAGGTGGAGGCTGGTTGCACGGTGGTGCAGCGGCCATGGGGAGGACCCGGTGCTCTGCCCGGTCCCCGTGGTCCTGGACTTCTGCAGTCCTTTTGGACCGAGCCCGGTCCTCGTTCACCCTGAGAGTGTATGTGGCGGCGGTATCTGCCCGCCATACATGGTGTTGGAGCTATTTATTAGTTTTTAAGTATGTTTTGAATATTTTCTAATTTATTTTTTGTTTGTTATTTCATATAGTGTTTATTTTGTTTAGATTTATTGTTTGTTTATTTTGCATGTTTGGTTTGGGTAATTGACACATTATTTTCTGTTAGGCTTGCTTTTGTAGAGTTAATTGGTACCACCTGCACTTGGAGGTTATTTAGGGAGGTTGCAGGTAGAGCATCAGCTTGCACCTGGGTGGGGCTATGGTTTTTTACCAGAGCAAGAGAAGCAGCAGGAAGTGATCGCCCCAATTGTTTGCTTGCCATGGAAAATAAACCAAGATAAAACCTACTGGACTTTTGGTGGATTATGATTTCTTTTGCCTGCGTAAACCACGACCCGGTGCATCAGTGGCAGTTTGAAGTTTGAGTTTTGATTTTTGTTGCATTTTAGACAAATAGCCACTACACATGGGTTGCGGGCGGCGCAATTTGGGGCCACACTCCGGTGTCGGTTCCCTCAGGGGCTTTGAAGCTTGCCCCCCTAGAGCCCCACGGGCGCCCGCCTGTGTCAGCCTCCCTGTGAGCCCATGGCAGCGACGGGGCTGCAGTGGGTGTTGCGCAGGACGACGTTCCTGCTGGCCGTTACCACGGCGTAGCGTGTGGGGGAGCAGCACGCTCTGTCTATTCTCCCCACATGCCTCCGGTGGTATCCGACTGGGGCGGGCATCACGCTGTGACCGCCGCTCCTTCCTAGAGCGCTGTCGGGGCTGCGGACAGCCGACCTATGTGACTCACTATGTGGCCCCCAGTCGGACGAC